>NC_057811.1:9068641-9089694 GCF_018294505.1 Triticum aestivum | reverse complement strand
AGAGAGCGCCTCATATTAGACCAGTCGACTATAAGGATAGGGCTGCTAGCGGCCTTTTGAGGCGCACGTCAGTCCACTCGGGAGGTCGGCGTTGCGTGGGTGTATATATACCAGCCTCTGCACGACTTCTCCTCCAGGCCACTACCTGCCGGTTCCTTCTCTCATCTGCCGCGACCAATCCAGAACCGATCCAACACTTGTCCCACGACACAAACACAAACACAGCATGGCCGCCTCTGTCGAGCCACGGCAGTCGTTCGGCCGCCTCGACGCGCCGGCCACCGCGCCGCCGGCCCGCAACGGGGCCTCCAACGGCATCCGGCGCCGCGCCGACTCGCCGGTGCGCGGCTGCGGGTTCCCCCCGCTCATCTCGCCGCCCCGGAAGGCCCTCGTCGAGGAAGATGAGGACGAGGACGATGACGAGGAGCCGGAGGAGGACTGGCGGGAGGCGTACGGCTCGCAGCTGCAGCTGGAGGTGGAGCCGTCGACGCGCGACCCGCGCGACGAGGGCACGGCGGACGCCTGGATCGACCGCAACCCGTCCCTGATCCGGCTCACCGGCAAGCACCCGCTCAACTGCGAGCCGCCGCTGGCCCGCCTCATGCACCACGGCTTCATCACGCCCGCGCCGCTCCACTACGTGCGCAACCACGGCGCCGTGCCCCGGGGCGACTGGTCCACCTGGACGGTGGAGGTGACGGGGCTCGTCCGCCGCCCCGCGCGGCTCACCATGGACGAGCTGGCCAACGGGTTCGCCGCCGCGGAGCTGCCCGCCACGCTGGTCTGTGCCGGCAACCGCCGCAAGGAGCAGAACATGGTGCAGCAGACGGTGGGCTTCAACTGGGGCGCCGCGGGGGTGTCCACCTCCGTCTGGCGCGGCGCCCGCCTCCGCGACGTGCTGCTCCGGTGCGGCATCATGTCCTCCTCCAAGAAGGGCCAGGCCCTCAACGTGTGCTTCGAGGGCGCCGAGGACCTCCCCGGCGGCGGCGGCTCCAAGTACGGCACCAGCGTGACCCGGGAGTGGGCGCTCGACCCGTCCCGCGACATCCTGCTCGCCTACGCGCAGAACGGGGAGCCGCTGCTGCCCGACCACGGCTACCCCGTCCGCGTGCTCATCCCCGGGTGCATCGGCGGGCGCATGGTGAAGTGGCTCCGGCGCATCGTGGTCACCACCGCCGAGTCCGACAACTACTACCACTTCAAGGACAACCGGGTGCTGCCGTCGCACGTGGACGCGGAGCTGGCCAACTCCGAGGCGTGGTGGTACCGGCCCGAGTACATCATCAACGAGCTCAACACCAACTCGGTGATCACCACGCCGGGGCACGACGAGATCCTCCCCATCAACGCCTTCACCACCCAGCGCGCCTACACCATGAAAGGATACGCATACTCCGGTACGATCTATTTTCTTTACGTTCTTTTCAGAAAAAGTGAGACGATCGAAGATAGAAGCTTGGTAGATTTGTTCTTTGTCTTGGTATATACGTACATGGCGCCAAGGATGACGCATGCAATTAGAGAGTATATACTATGCTTCCGTACGCTAGCAATTGACCGTAAGGAGCATATATATATATATACCATGTTTTATGCTCACGTAGGAAGAAAATGAACTTAATGAGAGTAGTGTAAAGCTCAGCACCAGGACATCTGATCTGACCAAGCACAGAATGCATTTTCTTACTTGATTGACATTGGCATGTACTAGCTAGCATTTGAAAATGGCAGTTAGCATCTGAAAATGGCAGGTTGAGTGCGACAGTCCCTTGTTTTCTACTACCACTAACAGCTGAGGGTGGTGGCAGCCACTCATTGTTATTTTACCCTTACCACCACTACTTCCGTAGCATTGACCACAGGATGATGAGCCGAGCTAGCTTAGGGCATGTACAACGATTGATAAGATAGTTTTATCGTAAGTTTTGCATCTAATTTAGATATGACAAAAAATATGTCTATAATGGGTCATCTCTTAGTCTTATCTTTAATAACTAGCTATTCTTAAAAACATGGCGAGACATATTATGCTAAGACAGCATCATTTATTCTAAGATAGCATCATTGTACATGCCATTAGGTGTCTCGTGGCAGTAGGCTAGCTCCAAAACCGGGTGCAAGAAGAGAAGAGAGATACCGTGTGTACTTAAGTAGTTTCCCTTGCGGTTCATGCAACCGTGGTGCACTTTCTCTGCCAAGGAAATCATACAATATCCATGCATGCACTTTTTTTTCTTTTTTCTTTTGGCAATTGCATGCACTTTTCTTTTCTTTTTTGACAAAAAATGCGTGCGCTTTTCTTGTGGCTCTGGGGTCGTTGGCACTTGGTGGCGTCCAAAAGCTAAGCTGCTTGTAGCCGCTGGATGCATGCCATGGACTAACTACTTATTATATACTGTACACCAATAATACAAAACGTTGCTAGCTCTTGGAATAGTCGTCTGACGTGTGGGCCCCGCGGCAAGGTTTTGCCAGGTCGTACCTGGTGGAGTGCCGGCCGGCTTGGGTATAGAGCAAGGACAAATCAAGCGAGCCATATAATTGGAGGCACAATTCGATCGTGTGGCCAACCGCAGCCAGCAGCCAGATTTTTCTCCTATCTAGTCTAGCACCAGTTCAATAGTAACTCTACTAGCCTACCGATTACAGCTATAACCTATAGTCCCCTGAAAGAAACTACTACATCTATACGAAAATATAAAACGTTTTTTAGACTAAACTAACCTTATATTTTGATACAAAGGGATTATAAATCATAGTGCCTTGTGGTTGGGTTCACATGTGCGCACAAACAGTGAACCAACAAAATGTAGTATCACTCAGTCGACTGGGGTTTAGCAATAGCGTATTAATAAAGCTGATGTAGCCAAGATTCAAACAGGGTATAGTCATCAGAGAGGGACAAGAAAGGCGCAAACAAAAAAGGCAAAAGGCACAAGAGAAGGACTAAGTCGGAAAAGCTAAACAACTAACCACCATCCGTAGACCATCAACCAAAGCAAAAGCATCGATGAATGCCATGTTGCCAAGTCTCACTGGACAAATTACTAGTGGAGAGGTCAAAAGCAAGTAGG
The DNA here is from genome assembly GCF_018294505.1 of Triticum aestivum. NCBI lineage: Eukaryota > Viridiplantae > Streptophyta > Magnoliopsida > Poales > Poaceae > Triticum > Triticum aestivum. Next base: position 9,086,620 of record NC_057811.1, on the reverse strand, counting down.
CAACTGAACAAAGCATGCACGCATGATTCGTCCCGTTTTGGAACGGGCACTAGCTCGCCGGCCAATCATCAACAAGGGGAATCGGAATCTAGCAGCAACGTGGATACTTTCTGCTGAATATTCCAACTTGGGCCTCGGGAAGCGTGTCGAGCTGGGCTGCTAGCTTGCTTGCCGACACAAACTTCCTGCTTAAAAGAGAAAAGAAACGTTGCTTTGTTAAGTGCCCCCTCTGTGCTCCGTGAGAACTGAGAAGACATGTACATTTTATACGAAGTCAAACAACACAAAGCTTGATCAAATTTACAGGAAAAGTACCAGTAACTCAAATAGATACGTATAATATGAAAATGTATTTTTATCATCTATTTAATGATAGTACTACCTCCGTTCCTAAATATATGACTTTATGGCGGTTTAGTGTTTTATTTGTTGATAGTTTCTTAAGTGGTCAAACATTGTACAATTTGACTTTTGTCAAAACCTTCTTTTAATCAAAGGAGGGAGCATCTCTAATTATTGTAACTTAATTAGCAAAGGGGTGACTCTATATCCTATGTACTACTACCTCCATCTGGGTTTACAAGTTCCTTTTGTTTTTTGTGTGCCCAAATTTTAACCATATATTTAAATAGTAAATTTTAAATTAAATATCATCAAATTCATATCACCTGATTATTATTAGAAAGAGGTTTCGAATGATATTATTTTTTACCACGTAAAACTTACATTTTATTTAAAGTTTGACAAAATACAAGGGGTCCGAGCTACGCATGAGAATTCTCTACCATGCAACATGCATTAATGCATTATATGTGCGTTTTAAATCACATTGCATTTAAATGTGACATGCACAACTTTTTATATTAAGACTTTTTTTGGCTTATGCAAAAAAATTCTCACATGATTTAAATTGTAAGGGCCGAATTAGTATTCTGCACATATTTAGAAACTATATATGCAACTCTACGGCAACACATGGGGTATCATCTAGTCACCAACTCATGATCACTAATTTCTTATCGTTGCGTTTTCTAGGTGGTGGCAAGAAGATCACACGAGTGGAGGTGACTCTGGATGGCGGCGAGAGCTGGATGTTGTGCACGCTCGACATCCCGGAGAAGCCGAACAAGTACGGGCGGTACTGGTGCTGGTGCTTCTGGTCAGTGGAGATCGAGGTCCTAGACCTCCTGGGCGCCAAGGAGGTGTCGGTGCGCGCATGGGACCAGACGCACAACACCCAGCCGGAGAAGCTCATCTGGAACCTCATGGGCATGATGAACAACTGCTGGTTCAAGGTGAAGGTGAACGTGTGCCGCCCCCACAAGGGCGAGATCGGGCTGGTCTTCGAGCACCCCACGCAGCCGGGGAACCAGACCGGCGGCTGGATGGCGCGGCAGAAGCACCTCGAGACGGCCGAGGCGGCCGCGCCGGGGCTCAAGCGCAGCACGTCTACCCCGTTCATGAACACCGTCGCGGACAAGCAGTTCACCATGTCCGAGGTGCGCAAGCACGGGTCCAAGGAGTCGGCGTGGATCGTGGTGCACGGCCACGTCTACGACTGCACCGCCTTCCTCAAGGACCACCCCGGCGGCGCCGACAGCATCCTTATTAATGCCGGATCCGACTGCACCGAGGAGTTCGACGCCATCCACTCCGACAAGGCCAAGGCGCTCCTCGACACGTACCGCATCGGCGAGCTCATCACCACGGGCACCGGCTACAACTCCGACAACTCGGTGCACGGCGGGTCGAGCCTCTCCCACCTCGCCCCGATCCGCGAGGCCACCAAGGTCGCTGGCGCGCCCATCGCGCTGTCCAGCCCGCGCGAGAAGGTCCCCTGCCGCCTGGTCGACAAGAAGGAGCTCTCCCACGACGTCCGCCTCTTCCGCTTCGCGCTGCCGTCCTCCGACCAGGTGCTCGGCCTGCCCGTCGGCAAGCACATCTTCGTGTGCGCCACCATCGACGGCAAGCTCTGCATGCGCGCCTACACGCCCACCAGCATGGTGGACGAGATCGGGCAGTTCGAGCTGCTCGTCAAGGTCTACTTCCGGGACGAGCACCCCAAGTTCCCCAACGGCGGGCTCATGACGCAGTACCTGGAGTCGCTCCAGCTCGGCTCCTGCATCGACGTCAAGGGCCCGCTGGGCCACGTGGAGTACACCGGCCGCGGCAACTTCGTCATCAACGGCAAGCAGCGGCGGGCGCGGCGGCTGGCCATGATCTGCGGCGGCAGCGGGATCACGCCCATGTACCAGGTGATCCAGGCCGTGCTGCGGGACCAGCCGGAGGACGAGACGGAGATGCACCTCGTGTACGCGAACCGGAGCGAGGACGACATCCTGCTGCGCGACGAGCTGGACCGGTGGGCGGCGGAGTACCCGGAGAGGCTCAAGGTGTGGTACGTGATCGACCAGGTGAAGCGGCCCGAGGACGGGTGGAGGTTCAGCGTCGGGTTCGTGACGGAGGACATCCTGCGGGCGCACGTCCCCGAGGGCGGCGACGAAACCCTCGCGCTCGCCTGCGGGCCGCCGCCCATGATCAAGTTCGCCATCTCGCCCAACCTGGAGAAGATGAAGTACGACATGGCCAATTCCTTCATCTCCTTCTGATGAAACAACATCATGTCTCCTCCTCTAGTACGTAGCATGCATGCAGCTGCCTAAGCTACGTAAATACCACCGCGTCGACGCATCAATCTGTGCATGTACCCAATGTTTATATGTGTCTGTCGATCGTATTTGTTCATTAGAGAACCGTATGTACGTGCATGCGTACGTGATTGCATGAATTATACTCTGTAGGTTGTATGTACGTACGTACACTTGTTTCCTAGAGTACATTGGACATATACCGATGTTTTGCCCCAGGAAGGATGTGAGGTTTACGCGGCTTCGGTTGAGGGTCTGTTTATTCCTTCATGCACACTACCTAGTATGTAAATAAGATTGATTATTCTTCTATCTAAATTGTTAAAGCCGCTGCCAATATATAAGCATATGAGGACAATCTCATTTTTTTCTTCAAAATCAATGTATTTACATGGATCATTGTACTCTAATTTTTGCCCAGTAGCCTCGCTCAAATCTTCCACAAAATGGCCGGTCGTAGTTTCCTCTCCCGACGTGGAAGCACCATCTGACCCTCCTTGTCCTGCCCAAAACCGCATTGTGTTGAAACAAATAACAATTTTTAACTTAGATTAACCCAGAAAAGAACAATGGAAATCATGTTAGTATAAATAATTATTAAGAGTAAACTAGACATGCGGGCATTATTCATCAAAAAGGAGGTATGCGTCACCACATGCAAAGAAGGGTTAATGGCGCCGTCGTTGAGATTTTGAGCACCACAAACAACAAGTGTTCAAACTATGTTGCCATGCTCGCCGATATGTGCATCTTTCCTGGCCGCGACCAAGAAGAAGCACGTCCAGTGGAATTGTGACAAGTGTCACAGCGGGCCCAAAAAGAAAGTCGAGATGCGATCTTCAAGGGCAATAACCTTGAGAATATCATCACGGTTCTGTTTGTCACCACCGACCGTGCCACCAAATAAGCCGCTATTGAGCATGTAGTATGCGTCTATTGGGCAGTTTATTCCATGTCACGGTTGGCGATCATGGATAATAAGAACGATGATCATCTCAAGGTCATAGCCCTTGGTGATGGCATTGAACTTTGCACGGACTCCCAATTGTGAAACCTGCCTCAGTTCCCTCCACATGCTCCTTCTTAGTCACTTTCAGGTTCTCCTAGTCATTGACCACACTAAGAAGCCTCACGATGAGGAAGAAGATTGTAGTTGGTCGAACTGTTCGGGCCTAGGTGAATGTAAGATTGCTTTCTTGGAGGCAACTAGCTATTCCATTGATATGTAAGTATGTGCGAGCGTGCATAGGTGACACATGCCACAAGAACCGGTTAGCCGTATGTGAGAGTCACCAACGAATGGTCGCGAATGATTAGCTAGGTAGTAGCTTTTCTAAACTTAGCTAGTGAACGTCACTGTTGGTGCTAATTTTAGCTTGTTTCTCGACCACATCGCATGAGACAATATTTAATCTACAGAGGTAAAAAAAAACCTGGGGATTTAATATGATTTTTTCCATGAGGATTCCAGAAGGTGTCGGGAGCTGCCGTGGGGCCACCCAAGGGCCCCACGCGGCCTAGTGGTGCGACCAAGGGGCCACCCGCGTGGCATGGCCACGTGGCCCCTCGGAGTACTACATAGTATATGCATATCTAAACTTCCAAAGTACCACCTCTGTACCTTAATATAATACATTTTGCAAATCAAATATAGGATATTTGCTTGCTTGACGCTCCTGCACGGGCATGCACGCTCCCTACTCGACCTCAAGCCGGGATGTTGTTGCTTATTTCCTTCCAAAGTCGAAACCACTTCAGGAAACGGAAGGGCTGGCTAATCTGCTACTTAACTGGCCCCATTTCCTACCTGGGGTCAGCCACGGGGTGCTCAATTTGAAGAGCCGTCACCATGCATGGGGCCAGCTTAATTGGCCCTCTAGTGTAAATTCAGTTGTGTTATGACTAGCTTTTGTTGTGTTCAGTTTTATATGTATGTAAGTGTCACTCATTAGGACCATCATCTCAGTAGCGTTAATTTATATATGTAAGTTTCACTCATTAGGATCATGATCTCGGTAACTTTTGCTGTGTTTCATATTATATACAAGTGTCACTGAGTAGGATATCATGATCTGATCACTAAACCCATCCATTCTTTATGTGGCATTCTGGATATCCAATGCAGATCATGTCCACTGCTTTTTTAGCTACATGCACCTAAATTATTTAAAAGCCTAATGCTATGTTATAAGCATATAAGACCTCAAGTCAAGTCAATGACACAATGCCAACGCAAATTAAAGGTATAAAGACCTTGCTGCTACTGACGCGTTGGGAAATTTGCAAGAAAGGAACTGTTGTACTTTTAGAGGTAAGCGGTCATCCACTCATCCTATCCAGATATCCTAAACGCCATCTCAGAGAGACCCTTCTAGGATCCGCCGTGAAGAGTTAGCTATAGTTCCTTTGGCCAGGCGAGTTGATCGGCCGGCCATCATTTTCTGTTTCTCTTCTTTTTAGTCTTTTGGTGTTCCTCTGAACCGATCTTAGGATCTCACCGTCCACCTTTTGTATTCTCGCTGCTTGCTACTAATGATATCGACAAGGCCAACAATTGCTGGATCTTTCAAAAAAAAAACCTATAAGATGACACAAGGCGGTGAAAGTACCGTACGCCGTTCTTTCGGAAAATTCACAGTCCACTTAAAATTGCCAGAATATGCGATCTAAAAACATGACAGGGGATCTGACATATGGAAGATTGATGCTTCAAAATGGCCGCACAGGGAAATGTAAGGCGAGCACATAATAGCAAGTAATCAAGTACCACCATCTTTTCGTGGTAATTTTGCGTTACTCAGGACAAAATGATTGACATTACTCCACTCGATGAATTTGTCCGGATACGGGTGCTCATGTTAGTTTTTTTTTTCTTAAGTTGGCTCATGTTTTCCAAAAGGGTCTGCCTTGACTATTGTTTTTGAGATTACAGTGCGTTGAATTCCTAGTCTAGCTCAAGCCCAGCCCAGCCCAGCCCATCCTAGCCCATTATCAGACTCACGACGCACGAGTCCAGCGGTCCAGCCCCAAACCCTCACCACACCCTCTCCGTCTCTCACCACCAACCACGCCGCGCCGCCACTGGCCATCCCCTCGCCGCCGGCGCCTCCCCGCCGCCATGCTCCGGCTACGAAGCTGCATCCTCACCCAGCTCCTCTCTTCTCCCTACGCCTCCCATGTCTCTCCTCTCCACCGCCTCCTCTCCGCCGCAGCCGCCTCCGCCGTTTCCCCGGCCCCTGGCTTCGCCGCAGAGGAGTACCTCGTCTCCTCCTGCGGCCTGACCCATGCCCAGGCACTCAAGGTCTCCGCCAAGCTGTCCCACCTCAAGTCCCCCGCCAAGCCCGACGCCGTCCTCGCCTTCCTCGCCGGCATCGGCCTCTCCGCCGCCGACGTCGCCACCGCCGTCGCCAAGGACCCGCTGTTACTCTGCGCCGGCGTGGAGAGAACCCTGGCCCCCGTCGTCGACGGGCTCACCGGCCTCGGCCTCTCGCGCTCTGAGGTCGCGCGCATCGCCGTGCTCGTCCCCGGCAAATTCCGCTGCAGATCCATCGTCTCCGCTATACACTACTACCTGAATCTCTTCGGGTCCATGGACGACTTGCTTCGGTTGCTCAAACGCGGCTTCTGGCTACAAGGTTCTGACCTCGAGAGGGTGGTCAAGCCCAACGTCGCGTTCCTCCAGGAGTGCGGGCTACATGATTGCCACATTGCCAAGCTGTGCATCCGTGTGCCAATGATCCTCACAATCAACCAGCAGCGCCTCCGGGCGATGGTGGCATGTGCCAAAGCTCTCTGTGTGCCGCATGGCTCCGGGATGTTGGGACAAGCGTTGCAGGCTGTCGCATTCTTTGACGAGGAGAAGATCGCCGCCAAGGTGGAATACCTGAAGAAGACATTTAGGTGGTCGGATACTGAGGTGGGCATTGCTTTGCCCAAGGCTCCGGTGGTGCTGAGGTCTTGCAAGGAAAGGCTGCAACGTGTCGCAGAGTTCCTCATCTCCGAGGTGGGGTTGGAACCAGGGTACATTGCTCATCGGCCGGCGCTTCTCACTTGCAGCCTGGATGATCGGCTCAGGCCCCGGTACTATGTTGTGAAGTTTCTCAAGGAAAATGGATTGCTACATCGCGACCGGGATTACTATTATGCAGTCGCGGCGACTCCGAAGGTATTCATGGAGAAGTTCATATTCCCACACAAGGAAGCTGCACCGCACCTTGCTGAAGACTATGCAGCAGCTTGCAGAGGGGAAGTGCTGGCTAGATTCAGATTTACATGAAACATGACCGGAATGAAAATTGGTATGTTTCATTTTGTCATTCATTAGAGAAGAAAGCATAGCACTGCTATCAACTTGTCCTTCATCACGTCATATTGTAACTAAGAGTGAGAGATCAGGGCATCCTACAAGCCCTTTGAAGTATCAGTTAGTAGTATTTCTGCGCACTCTGTATCTTTATGTTGTGAAATGGCCATTGCAATTTCAGTGCAATCTTCAACCTATCTTTCCATGAACACATGTTCCCATTTCGGCCATGAAGATGATTTGAGACTTAACTTTAGATGAAAATCGTGGACTTCTTTTTCCCCGGGAAACAGTTTTGGGTTTTTTGTTGGCCAGTTGGCCACACCGTGTTAAACATGTATACCACTATGTAGATATTTTAGGTGCCCTTGTATTTGTACGGGAGAAGCAAATCGATGCTTGTACGTTATGATGATGAAAAGCAGAGTGCATTTCATACAATAAGGGAACATATGTTATGGTAACCTTGAAAAGGTTATGACATTATCAAGTTTACTTCTGCCATATCTTTTAGCTAATTTTGTTCCATATTAGCACTATCTTTATACATAATGAGGGCATCTTTGTCCCTCAGCATATTTTATTAACATAGGAAAGTGGTCTTCTGTATCATCCTTCTGAAAATTTCTAGCTGGAAAGTCAGAGAAGGAAATAGAAAAGCCATGTAGCATAGAATTTTGTGGAATTTCAAATGTAGGAACAGTAGACATGTTATGTACCTCAGTTTATAACCAAGCTGTGTGAGGATAGTGCGACATTTATTTGTTCCTGACTTGAAGTTATAGAAGCTGGATGAAATCATATCTCAGGTGTGAGCTTGCAGTAAGGCAAAGGGGGTGGTCCATGCCATACTGGTGAAGATATGTGATTTGAAGATCAGTTGTTTCCCTTTTCTGGTGCTTGTGATAATTATAGAAACAAGATTATTTCAATGCAGGCGAAGGAAACATATCAATTGATGAAGTCACTTACCAAGTGAGAAGATAGGGAGTTTTCCTCAAGCAAGAAGTAGCCGGGCAATAGTATCATACTTATTTACTGATTGTGGATGGTGCTTTCTTTCTTTCAGGAGAAGATATGCTGAAACTGGATGTAGATGATGTTTTTTCCCTTCTTCCAGGAGACGAGACGAACCGTGGCGGCTATGGCTTTGCTGTAATATAAATGATTCTGAAGGCTCTGTTAGTTGATGATACCCTGAAGCTTTAGTGACAAGTATGGCCTGATGACGGCACGGGTTTTATTAGGGAAGCTCCTACTCTCTCTCCCTCTCTTTAATTTTTAATTTTTTCCTAGTTAAGTAATCCTTCTGGTATTGTACTAGAGATTGTAACATGATGGGCGAAGACAAAGTCGATGAAGCACCGAACAGGCTTGCCAGACCCGAGGACACGTCGTGGATGAAGGCATGCATTGGTGTTGCCTGCACCGGTCATGCGTAGACGAGGGACCTGCACGAGCTATACGCCATGTCGAGGAGCCAGAGGGACAACAAAGAAGAAGACTCGATGACGGTTGTGGTGCCAATCGGCGTGGGGCCGATGTCACTAATGGTGGTCGGAGTAGACAAAGTGGTCATGAAAGATGATGGCAACGCTGGCGAAGGCCTGGTGCTGGACAAAGACGAAAAGGGTGGACGGCTGCCGGCAGCTGCGGCGGCCGAAGAAGAGCGGCGGCTGCTGCGGCTAGGTTAGGAGCGCGGCGGCGATGCTCGAAGTACGTGAGAAACCCGACAATACGACGAAGACTAGTGCGGCGCATACCACAGAAAGTTAACACGCGGGGACGCTAGAGTGGACCATGGGCCGCGGCGCCAAGGCCCGAAGGGGCGATGCAGCAACAGCAAGCGGGTCGGGGCGACAACGGGTAGACATCAGGGCGGCGGCATGGCCCACGGACCGCGGCGCTACTGCCCGAAGGGGTGGTACAGCAGCGGTGCGCGGATCGGTGCAGCCACGGGGACGGCCTTGGGCGGCGGCGTGGATCACGTGACACGCTCGCTACGGCGGCCCGACAGGGTGACGCAACGGCTGCTTGAGGGTCGGTGCAGCCACGGAGACAACATGGAGCGGACGGCCTCGGGGTGGCGATGGAGGCCGCGGCACTACGGCCCGAAAGGGCGACGCAGCGGTGACACGGGTCGGTGCAGCCGCGCGGAGAACCACGGGGTGACACAGCGGCAGCCCGATGCTCGATCGGTGGAGAGATGCGCTGTACTCGGGACAATCTTCATGGGATCTGCGAAGACGTAGATCTAGATGTTAAATAAATGGATGGTCAAAAATTAAGAAAACCGAAATGTTAACCGTCGAATGTTCTCTTGGAGAGAATGACAAACGAACGTTCACAAATGACATCCCTTCCAGCGAACGTTTGCCAGTGAAGTCCTAAAAACCGTTATTCCAGTTCAGAAAAAAATCTTATTGGCTCCAGTATTGGCGGGGGAGTAGTGAGATGGACCTTCACCACGAGCTTTTGGCATGTCAATGTGGTGTTGGCCTGCGCCAGTGATACCATGATGGAGCGAGGCGGCCGATAATTTTGACTCAGTGTCAGATGGGTGTGGAAGTAGGTTTTGTAACTCGCCCACACGCGTGGATTATCATTCAGTGCAGTTTACACGAATCTTGACACATTGAGGCATAATTTGCATGCCACATAGGACGTGGCTGGCGTGTGGGCGTTGGAGAGTTTGCCCACACGCCCGCACCACGCTGTTTGCCAGCTGTGCTGTGTGGGCGAACTAGTTTCTGCCCACAGTCACCACCTAGTTCATGTGCGTGTGGGTGAACTGCTTTTCACCCACATGAAACTCCTACGTTGTGGATGGCAACTATAGTTACGCGAACGTGGCAACTAGGTAAACACACATGACAACTGTGATTCTTTGCTAGATGGCAACTGCAGATGCGCGTACATGGCAACCAGATAAACACACATGGCAACTGTGATTAACAATATATGGCAACTATGGTTGGACCACACGTGGCAACTAGGTAAACACAGATGGCAATTACTGTTTGACCATATGTGACAAGTAGTTAATCACACACGGCAACTACGGTTTGATTACACGCGGCAACTACCATAAATTAGACATGGCAACTATAGTTAACCAAAACAGATAGAGTTGCCATGCTTTTACAACTACACTTGCCATCCCGAATAACTACATCTGCCAACTAGGATGGCAACTAAATTGTCATCATGCGGGTACCTAACGTAGCTGCGCCAGGATGTGTGGGCATTTTTGCTTCGTGCCACACGCGCGGGGTGGAGATGAGTAGTACTTGTTGGGCGTGTGGCACGAAATAGCCGCGCCCACATGTATGGGAATTCTAATGTCCGCCCACACACAACCCATGTGGGCTGCCTTCTGCTTACACCACACACGATGTGTGGGCGCATGTCAAATATACCACACGTGTGATGGATATCGGCGTCAAAAAATATATCACAAAACAGACGTGCACAAAAACTTTTTGCCAAAGGAACATGTGCCTTCCTTTTTCTTCTTTTTATTTTCTCCTTTTTCGCCAAGTTACAACTCACTGCCGTATACACACACGTATATGTATATATGCAGCCCAGCCACCGGCCTGACACGTATACCTAAACCTGCTCGTACAAGATGAGTAGAATCCTAACCTGACTCGACATGACCTACACGGCCGGACAGAAGTACTATTAGTACACCTACGTACTCAAACCATACTACTACTCGGACACTAGGCATGCATGCCAACTCCTGCTACTACATCACATCACGTAGGACTTTACTAATTCAAGATTAATCCTAACAATCTCTTCTTAATTTTGATTTTTGTCTTCTGTGCTGATTCGATCTTGACTCGTTGTAGATCATCCTTTATCGACTCATTCTCTCGCACCACGACAAGTTAAATTGATAGGCTTCATTGGTCGCAACAATCTCTCCCCAATTTTAACTTGACGAATTTACGAACCTCCTTAAATATATATGCCTTGGACTACCCGGTCTGCTAGAACCTTGTGGAATACACCACTCTGTGGACTTCACCATCCACCTTAGAGAGATACATGCCGGCTCCTTGTGGATCATACCATCCCGTGGACTACACCGCCCACTCCAGCGTCATGTAAACACAATGACCAATATATTCAAGCATAAACGCTGAATATGTTCACTAACGCCACCTCATAAACTCCAGTACAGTTACAACCAATTAAAACACAAAGAGTGCAGCTAAGGTTCACATGAGAATACTAAGCGTTCACTCAACGCGACCTAGATGCTCCTCTACTGAAATGCCCACTGGTTCTCCCCGTGGATCGTCTCCTCCTCAGGCAAGTAGTCGTTCTTGATGCTGAAGGAAACTACGGAGCTCCTCCAGATTATGGCCACTAATCGTGTCGGTAGTCTGGCAAGTCAGGTCCAACAACCCCTTGATGTTGAGGTAACTTGCAGCCTGGGAGGGGGTAAAAAGAACCATAGGGTGTCAAAGAGAAGCATTAATCTATAATGGCTATAGAACATGGATAATTAGATAGATTGTCTTGCATTAAGATGTGTTACAAGCTAATAAAACACAAAACAACACATGAAGTGACCTCCCGTGCTATATAGAAACATTAATGTATGTAGGATAATCATAAACACCATATATTGTTATGAGTAGTCTCATGTTTCCGCATGTAAATCATATACAATTTGCTGGCACATTGATAGTGCAGCTAGTAAGTTCACACTGATCATAATAAAGCTTCAAAAGTTACGCATAACAATGATATGCACATATCAGTGAAACATATCAGACCACAAGATGATGCCCTAACCAATTTACTAGGATTTCGTATGGCCGGCCAATGTCTACGTCGCTAATAAAGCACAATCATGTATAATCTAAATCTAATCTAGTCCAATCGAATCGAATCTACCTTGATGGTTGTACGAGGAGTTCGTCCAATCTAATATAAATAGTACCAAGACGCGCAAGCCCAATCTAGATCGAGTGCCAGAAGGGGAACATCAAGAAAAAGTAGATCTAGAAAAAGAAAATGGTCGAACTGAAGGATATCATACCTGGTTGAGATCTAAGAGGGTGGCACGGTTGACCTTGATGAATTCTCTGTCCCAGATCTTGAGGTCCTCGGCTAGGGCGGCGGGAGCCACGGTGTCAGACGTGGCGGCACCGGTGGCTCCAGTGGTTGGCATGGTCGGGACGTGTTTGTTGCAGTACTCGATGACCCTGGAGAGGATCTTGGAGTTGATGTTGGGGATCGGAATGCCTTTGCCGGCGCACTCATCCTCGATCATTTGGCGGATGGTCTGCGACTCCATGGCGATTGCCTCCTCTACCTCGAACTCCATGCCGTCAGACGATATGAGCATGATCATCTTGTTCTCACCTGCCTCTGCGGTCGCCATCACTGCTGGATCTAGGCTGGAGGTGGTGGCGGACGAATTGGGGATGGGGGAAACCCTAGAAACGCGGTGGCGGCGGCAGAGGAGAGGAAAATATGGGAGATTTGGTTGCTGCGGATGGGCCGGGCTAGCTCCCGGGGGAATTTATTTATTGAAGCGGGGAAACGCGTGATTGGACATCTATCTATCGTACATCGCAAGGAAACGAAGCAAAGTACTACCAAACCAAACCGAACCAAATTTGGACTGAATTTGTTTGATGACATCCGCGGGAGTAGGGGTCCGAGCACACATTGGACCATTCGATCTATATCTAGCGCATGCAAGGCAGCGGTGGTACTTTAACAAAAAGACTCCCACCGCTCCCCTCTTTGCTTTTGCAAAAAAAAACCTTTATCTCTCCCGTGCAACCCCATTCTTGCGGAACCTCTTCCAGCCAGCCATGGATCCCGATCTATCATGGTGGGCACCGCACCACCGTTCGGCCCCAAGGCCAAGCCATGGAAGCACTGGTCTTCATGCGCAGGCATACAATAATTCCTGTGTTGTTACCTAAATATAAATACATCTGCCGGCTAGTATTCACGAGCAAAATCATCGCAACAATGCAATTGATTCAGTACATTTACATATTTGCAAGAGTTTTTGACATAGCTTATCGTTTCTCGGTTCGTTTGGAATAAACTATTCAATTAAAGATCCACCAAAAGGACCACACATGGTACATCCCAGTCTCTTGACGATAATGAAGAGATATAGGTAGTTGAAGATGTGAATGTAGTGCAGTAAAATGCAAACTACTATCACATATATTAGGAAAGTAACAATATGGTGATACAAACTGCAGCTCGGATGACAGACCAAGGAACCGTTGAACATATACCAGATACTAAATGCAACATTCAATGTGACAACACAACAACACATGGATATAAAGATAGGAAATAGAACAATGGAAAAATAGATGTAGTTTCCTTTTATGATATTCTGAGAAGCCCACTGATAGCAAGGTACTTCCTCCGTCCCTAAATAGGTGGCATATTAATTAAGTCAAAAAATTGAAGACCTGCGACACCATGTTGTGTGAAATAATAAAGTAACAATATGTGATACAAATTGCAGGTCTGATGACAGAATGCAACTGGTAAGAAATGTGGACTAGTTAACTTAAAATACATAAAATGAACCCAGGGTCTTTTAACTTGGCAGCTAATTTTGCTTTACTTTGTGAACTCATAAATAGTCAAATAAACACTTTAACTTGGTATTTGTGTTCACAGTGGTCCAAGTTTCTACTGATCAGTGCAGAAAAATTGCCACCGAGAGGGCGACTGAGGCCCAACTACCTCCTATCTTTTGTGAAAAGCCCTTCGAGTCTTTGTGTTTTCTGACACACCCATGTGTTTTGTGGTACAAGGAAGGGCGATCACACCATAGGCGTTAGACAATGATCTAATGATGCGATTGTGATGGAACGACACACCCCTTCCGACTATGTTGTTGCTACTCGTTTCATATTCCAGCTTAGAGATTTAGGTAGGCTTTTACCAAATTATGATATGATGAATTTTGGCCTATACATAATTTTACATTATGAACATTGTGGTTTCTTAGCCCTGTTTCTTCTCTTTACCGTCAATGCGACCTAAGGCGGCAAATGCAAAAGCTTTCTCAAAATGTGGTTGCTTAAAGAAACTTAACAAACATCCATTGCATGGTTGTTGTGTCACATGTATTTATATTTAAGCACGAGAAGGGACATGGAGCAGGGTCAAAACTCATAAAGAAGCTATCGTGCACACCGGAGGCTGAGCAAAGGCTAGAGCTCACCATTGCTAGGATCATATCAAAATACACCACAACCACATAAATAATGGATAGAAGTTTTGCACCGAGTCTAAACTGTTTTTGCGGTGCTGTTGAAGCCCAAATGTGTGCCCCATAGGAATCAGAGGCATCGGGATTTGTGACCCTGCTGACCAAAATTGTGTATGCACAGAGTAGCATCACCATGATGGTCAGAAGGATATAAACTATCATTCAAGGATTCATCACAGTACGTATCAACTGGGTCAGACTAGTACTAATTATCTCCACCTCAGGATTACTTTGAATTGCTGCAACACCCAAATTTTATTTTGTGAACACATGTTTGATAGTAGTTGACAATATATCCAAAGTTGTTTTCTGGCGAGATTAGTAGATGTGTCGGAAGTGTGACCACATTTGTGTACTCAATTTCCTAGAGATATTCTTAGATAAGAAGGTAGAGGCTACTGTCTACCTTATGCTCCCTCCGTAAAGAAATATAAGACCGTTTAGATCACTATAGTAGTGATATAAATATTTCTTTATAGAGGGAGTATATTCCAAAAAGATCTGAGAATTGCTCAAAGGAGCAAGGCAACCTGAAGTAGACCATATCCAGGTCACACCACAGAGCAAAGGCCAATGCCAATGAAGAGAAAACACGAAAACGAAAAAGAATAGAAGTGAAGAAATGATGCAGTATAGCAGAATGTTACATGAAACGACTATGCGGCCGTAAGAAAACATGTGCTATGCGGCCGTAAGAAAACATGTACTCCCTCCATCCTAAATTATTTGTCTTAGATTTGTCTAGATACGGATGTATCTAGACACGTTTTAGTGTTAGATACATCCTTGTATAGACAAATATAAGATAAGTAATTTGGGATGGAGGTAATACAATCTTGTTGGGCCTTCTTCTGGAACAGAGAGCTCCATACCTAACTTTAGCAGCCTGTAGTTTGATGATAGGAGGTTTCAGTTGAGATGTGAACGCCCAAGCCTCTGTTCTTCATTGCGTAAATTGATTGGTTTGTTCCCAAGCAACAAGACAATCAGCCTTATGTTCATTTGACCATTCACCCTGGAGCAAAATTAATCATGTCGTCTGCATACTGCAGCACCAGGAAGTGGACCATTGCTATTGATGGGTTAGCAAGACAACCATGATTAGAGTGTTGACGCACATCCTTTGGAGAATACCAGCAACACGAATGAAAGGGCAAGGCGATAACGGACCCTCTTGTGAAACTCCACACTCAGAAGCAATCAAAACCATAAAGAAGAACCTGAGCTTGAACAATTTTCAGGATAGCCTTATTTCATTGTACCCGTTTTGTCACCAATGCCGCTATGTTACAATAGGTAATTCAAAATGCAATCCCAACCGATATTGTGAAATACTTTTTGGAAGTTTAATTTTATTACGATCATGGGTAGCCGCCTCTTTTGCGCACATTTAACAGGCTCCGAGGCCTACGCAAAGTTTTTAACAATAGCCTTCCCTCTAATGTACCCTGCCTGCATGCTATGAACAAGGTGTGCAGTGAATTGCTGCAGCTGGATAGCCAGAACCTTTGTCAGCAATTTAATGAGACTATGGACCAAAAAGACTGGGGCGATAATGCTTTGATTTCCCAGCGGACCTCAACTTTCGGTAGCAGAGAGATGCGTGCCAAATTGATGCATAGATTAACCTTATGCTCCAAGAAAGCAGCAACAATTGTAGCCAAATATCAGAAAAGCCAAAGCACCATCTGCCCCTGCCTATGCATGCAAATCTATTGAGACTAGCCAAGTGTTGCTAGCTAAAAACTCCACCAAAAGAACTTCATTATAAATCTCTTACGAGAAAAGCAATGCTATTAATCTGTAATCGAGAAATTGAGGTTCTTACGAGCAAGCTCCCAAGTTGCAGTTTGCACAAATAAAAGTGCATCAGCATGAACTTTACACACAAAAAGCCTAATTCATATGTACTGATAATAGGCCATGAGGATGATCAGGAGAGAACACAACAACGGGGGCAGCGGAGAGGCTTTGTTCTTGGAGGAATATGTATGTGCCTGGCATGCGACATGCCACCTGAACTGAACATGTTGCTTGTAACGCTGGTGATTTCAGAAAGAGGAAAAAGAAGGAAAACACAGCTGAAGAAGATTATGTTGTCACAACTCACAACCCGTTGCCATGGCAATCGCCAGACGTGGGTTGAGTGTACAGTAGTCGCTTGTGGAGAATATATAATGAGACTAAGGAAGGATACAGGATTGGGAAGAATAAGGAGCAAGCAGCAACGCAGACAAAGTTTCTTCGGTTCATTTCTTTGATGCTTCATCGTTCTCCCCTCATGAGTGCTTTTATCCTTCCTTCCTCCAAGGCTTGATGTGTTGGGACAGCCGCCGTACAAGAGCACATATCGTAGGTGCGGACCAGGAGATGAAGAGGATGGTTGAACAGGGAAGGACAACTACAACAAGGTGGTATATGACTTGGTAGAGAAATGACACATATGGGATGTGTAGGATTGAAAATGTCACATATGGGAGTAAATGTCTGTTATTAGTGCAATGGAAAGCGATCCTAAGGTGTAGAGAATGCACACATATCAGTGAGGGGAGCTCCTGGATGCTACTCAGCATTTCTCGGTTTCTCTCATGCTACTTGCAATTATACATTGAATTACACTTATCTTCATTGATGGTGCCAATTTTTAGCTTCAAGTAACTCGTGATAGCAGTGGATCATCATGTTCTCCGCTGAGCACCATTGCCCTCTTTCATGACGCCTCCTACTCCCTAAATGCTTTTAATTTCAAATCCTCCTCCAGTCCTCTTCTCATCTCATGTCTTTGGGCTAGTACTTCCTTTGTCTTTCCCATTCGAAACCAATCTTATAGTAGTAGACGATCGAGCTTGCCACCACTTGTTGAAGCTAGCGATGTATATATGCACGCCCATTAGGACAATGTCAGTTGGGTTGGTTGGTGGGTCTATACTCTTTATTCACATTGATTTGATGCCACTATATGATAAGGAAAAACAGGTATAGTTTTACCCACCGCGGAACACTATAGGTACGTGGAGCTAAGGCCACATGGATGGTATCACTATCGGCCCCTTGATTTCAGGATTTCTTCCAAACCTTATGAAGCGTGCAATTTGGGATCGATGACGACTTTCTAAAAAAATGGCCAAACATATGGTTATGTGTTATCTTAGCTCTAATACATGTGATTTGTGCAATTAACTCAATAAAATACTTCACACAAGGCCAATGAGCAAAAACATTGTAAAATGGTCATCTATTACTTACAAGAAGCATCTGTGTTGCTGGTGTTGATTTAGCACCCTTGTAGGTCAATAAGAGTGAGTGGGTGAGTGACATAACTAATCGTCAGCCCATTCCTTTGAGAATAATGCATACAACAAAGATCCACAGGTGGCTTGCAGTTCATATTTTCCAATTTGTTATTCTTAACTTTTTTATTTTTAGCTCACTAAATTATTCAGAAATGTTTAACACACTAGTAGGAAAAGGGGCTTTTACCCCGGTTGGTAAGGGCCTTTTGTCCCGGTTTTCAAACCAGGACTAAAGGGTCGTTACTAAAGCCCTAACCCTTTAGTCCCGGTTCTTACACGAACCGGGACAGAAGGTCCTCCACGTGGCCGCTGCTGCCAGCCCAGGCGGGGGGCCTTTGGTCCCGGTTGGTGCCACCAACCGGGACCAATAGGCAGGGCCTTTTGTCCCGGTTGGTGTCACCAACCGGGACCAATAGGCATCCACGCGTCAGCATTTCAGGGGCTGGGGTTTTT